>NC_046162.1:13774439-13779439 GCF_011064425.1 Rattus rattus | reverse complement strand
AAGAAGAAGGACAACCAAAGTGCAGATGCTTCAGTCCTTCCTAGAAGGGGGAAGAAAATTACTCATAGGAGGGGATATGGAGACAAAGTTTGGAGCAAAGATTGAAGGAATGGCCATTCAGAGCCTGCCCCACCTAGGGATATATCCATATATATACAGCCACCAAAACTAGACATTGATGAAGCCAAGAAGTGCATGCTGACAGGAACCTGATATAGCTGTCTCCTGAGAGGCTCAGCCAGAGCATACAAACCATTGAACTGAATACGTGGTACCCATTAGAGGAATGAGAAAAAGGGTCGAAGGAGCTGAAGGAACTTGCAACCCCATAAGAACAACAATACCAACCAGAGCTCCCAGGACAGACCCGTGGCTCCAGCTGCATATGTAGCAGAGAATGGCCATGCTGGGCACCAATGGGAGGAAAAGCCCTTGGTCGTGCCAAGGCTGGACCACCCAGCAGGGGAATATCGGGGAGAGGTGGGAATGGGAGGTGGTTGGGGAGGGGGAACACCCTTATTGGAGAAGGAGAGGGAGATGGGAGAGGGGGCTTATGGTCAGGAAACTGGGAAAGGGAATAACATTTGAATTGTAAATAAAAATATCCGAAAATAAAAGGAAAACAAAACAAAAAAAATTTTCTCCTATGAATTTCCTGTAGAACGTTAGCCTCCAAAACACACAACCAATAACAAACTAAATATGCACACATCTCTTTTTACCAACAGAACTAAAGGACATCTGGGCCCATCCTGGACCCCATTTTTCTGGCTTTTTGTTGCCCCATCCATAATGTGAACACTCATCTGAAAATAATATTTATCAATTTTATACATTTTGTGCTGGTTAACTTTAACTGTCAACTCACCATAACCTAGAGTCACCTAGGAAGAGGGTCTCAGTGAGGATCTGTCTATATTGGGTTGTCCTGTGGACATATCTGTGGTTGGGGGTTATCTTAAGTAAGCTAACCTGAGAAGTCCCACCTCCACTGTGGGTGGCATCATTCCATAGGCAAGGGGTCCTAAGCTATGTAAGAGAGGAAAATCAAGCTTAGTCCAAGTAAGCAGGTATGCATGAATTTAAACCCCTCTGCCCTTGACTGTGGATGTGATAAGACTCGCTGTCTGAAATTCCTGATTCAACGTCCCCACAATGAAGAGCAATAACCCCAGAGCTGTGAGCTGAAATAAACCTCCAAGTTCTTTTTTCTCTAAGTTCTCTTTCGTCAGGATACTTTAGCACAGCAATGGAAGTGAAACGAAAATATCTTTATCTGGAGGAAAACAGATGTATGTGCATCTTAAAGCATGTTCTACTTTATGTTCTTTTCTACAGATCATTCCATATCAAACATGAAAACTTTCTCTACGATGCTCTCTTTGAGGTGCTTCTATATTAAGATGTATTCCCGGAAACATAGACTTCTCTGTGCAGGAAGAAGATTATTGCAGAGTTCATTATCCTCACCTATGGCAGAGTAAGAGACTGAGGTGAGGAGGAGAAGGAACATGGAATCACAATGTGCAAGCTTCCGTAGGGGCAAGGCCTTCAGTTTCTGGAAACGGAAACAAAGAAGCAAGAGTTTCATCCTGTGCTTCCTCCACCGAACATTTAGACTGTGCTCTGGAAGAGGGTGTGACCTTGTGCTGGTTTGCAGGGACTAAGGCAGGGAGGGTTGACTATGGCACGTGGTTTCTGGAGTTCATCCTGACAGGGATCGCAGTAGGCAGCTTTAGAGCAAGAAGGGGCGTGGCTAGGACTTATGCCTCCTCACATTTCCACAGAACAGGAAGGCATGAAGAGAGCGGGTGTGAGAGAGGTGTGGTTGTTATAGCTGTGACATCCAATTTCCACTGTGACATCCAGTTTCCACTGAGGTTCATTTGAAGGATCCTGCTGCCTAGCTTGGTTGTTCACTTCTCTGTGGATCCAGGCGCATCCATCTTTCCTGAAGCCGAGCCCTCGGTAGAAGAGGATGACCTCGCCAGTTAGAAGAAGGCCATTCTTTGGTCCAGAGTAAATAGGAGCTGACAGATGTCAGGCTCTACCTCCTAGCAATGGACTTTGTCCAGCTACCTCCCTCCTATTAAAGATTCCACAACTTCCTGAAAAAGCGCCACCAGCTGGAGACACGGTGTCCAACCCCATGACTCTGCGGCAGACGTTTCACATTCAAACTACAAAAGACCTTAAACCACGCAGCTTTCTCAGGCAGAAGACATCTCTGAGAGAGAAACATGGCTAGACCATGCAGCAGAAGGGAGAGCTGTGGTCCTAAAGGGGCATCTGAGAAGAGCCGCCATCATCCATCACTGGGCACAGCCGTTCCAAGGCTGAAGTCTTCGGGGAGAAGGCACTGCAAGCTCATTGTGGATACGCCCCGAGACTAACAGCTCTTAATCCCCCTCTTCTCAATTATAATGTGCAAGCCAGCAAGGGAATGCCTTGTTTAAGATTTTCAGAGTAATAGGCTATTATTTTTAAGGAGAAGTAATCATCCCCGAGGGCCGCTGACCCGCAGGCTTCCCATTTTTCTCCTTCTTTTTAAAGCTTTTGTGACCCGAGGTACCAGAGCTGCAGCGTTATGTAAGATGCTCCAAGCACAGAGATTTTGAACTTGACTTGAAGTCTTTCTTTAATATTCAATAAAAAGTTGGAGATTTATTGGCCTATGGCAGAGACCAATTTCCTGTTACATGGACCAGAGAGGAGATTAAAAAAAGATTTTTAGAGCGGCGCCCATATTTCTTAAGAGAGGCAAAGAACGGAGCTCACCTAATTTTGCGGATCGGGCTGCTAGCACGGTTCTTTTCTTCAGGCTGATCTGAAATTAGAAGGCTGGAACGGAAATCCTGCAGTCTCCCCACAGGGACCGTTTCACTTTTCCTTTGAGTAACAACCCCATAAGAATCATCTTCACCACTCTTAGGTCAAGGTTGGAAGTGGCTGAGTGTGAAGAAGATTGAAGACTGTGCCACAGGCCCTCGGTGATGTACATCACCGTGCTTTCTGCAGCTAGAGGTGGGAGAAGTAATTCTAGCAGACTTCTGAATTGAAAAGCTCTGTTGCAAAGATGTGGGACAAGGCCACAGGAAATATGGCAGGCCACAGTGACAACAGGTTGGCATGAGCTATTAATTCCCAGGGTGTACCAGAATCAGGGTCAGGTATAGGAGTTTGAATTCTCGATTTGCCCATTATTGACTCTGTGACCTTGGGACTTAACCTTTCTGTGCATTGAATGCAAAAATACAAATTGCCTATATGTTATTGCAAAATGGTTGTATAGATAAAGTGAGAGAATACCTCCCCAGCCCTAAAGGGGTCCTAATAAATTCTCAGAAATGGAACTGGGAAGAGAGTGCTCTGCAAACATGATCTCCAGAGACTACATATACACAAAAAGGCAACATGGTGTGCACTTGCTCTCTCAGACAGTTGGTTCTTACTGGCCAGCCAACCTCGGTTCCTTGGTGAGCTCTGAGCCAATTAAAAACCCTGTCTCAAAAGGGGGGAGGGGAGTCGATGGTGTTAGAAGAATAACACTCAAGCTTAACCTCTAGCCTCCACATGCACACGCACACACACACACACACGCACACTCACTCAAGTGCAAATGCACCCTCACACACACAGGAACATGTGCACACATACACATATACAAATGCTCGGAATATCAAGCTAGTCTTATTATTCTAATTTCCCATTGGTTCGAGCCTAGTGCCAGGGTCTAAATGGACACATCAAAGAGGAGCTCCAGTGACATTGGGAAGCCATTCAGTTCAACTGAACCATCCCAGGATGCACCAGGCTCTAATTTAAGCCCCAGAGATTCATCTGTGAAGAAAGCTTGATTCTGCAGGCACAAAACCCATAATTCTGAGTAGGAGGCAGGGGCACAAAACGCAGTCAACCTTCCTAACTGCCACATATCAGGTACGTCCAATTACAGAAGGAATGCAAAACAGGGGAGTACAGAGCAGCAAATGGAACAGTTCCTCCAGTCTTCCTGGTGACATCTAGGCCCTGATGCTCTCATTCCCATTGCCTACCTAACGTTTTTTCCCTTAAGTCCCCAACGGTCCTAACTTTCCTTTCCATGCAGAATAGGAGTCATTAAGCCTGTTCAAGAGGACACCGGAAAATCACCCTAGAAACATAATGTTGTAATAAGGCTTTGAAAGATGAGAATTTGACAAGGAGAGCCAGAGAGGAATTCGAGGCAGAGTAGCAGGGAGCAAAAGCACAGCTGTCTGACAGAAGGTAGCAAGTACAAGTTTAAAAACTTGAAGTTTCCAGTGCTGTTGACTTGAGGCAAGAAACTTAAGGTAGAGAGATAATAAGGGGTGAGAGCATCAGGGCCTAGATGTCACCAGAAGGATTTGAGGAAAGGTTCTATTTTCCTTTCTCTTACTATGATAAAACACTCTGACCAAAATCAACTTATACTTCCAGGTCTGTCACAGAGGGAACTCAGAAAAGGAACCTGAAGCTAGAATTGCTTGCCATTTCATATAGCATTACCTCTGACCATGGAACTCACTCATAGCTAACGGAGTACAGCAAGAACTGTGAAGGGTGCTAACTAGCTGGCTTACTCGGGGGCTCATACTTTCTTATAGAGGAGCCCTGGACTACCTGCCTAGGGATGGTGCTGCCCATAATGGGCTGGACCTTCCTATGTCAATTAATACTCAAGACTTTTTGCACAAAGACATACATACTGGCCATTCTGCTGAGGTAACCCTTTAATTGAGGCTCCCCTTTCTCTCAGAGTACTCTAGACTGTGTCAAACTGAAACTTGAAGCTCATAAGAATGTATGTCCTGTAAACAGTAGGAAATCCAGGCTGTATGTTTCCCAAGGTTTCCTGTTCCATCCTGTTCCTCACTTGATACTATGCTTGATCTTAGCCAAAAGGCCAAAAAGTGACCCCATCCTGTTCTTGGTCTTTCCCGTGTGACCAATCCTCTCTCGATGTTCCAGGTCACACTTAG